>NC_133742.1:520904-563576 GCF_048934315.1 Petromyzon marinus | reverse complement strand
ACTCCCATTTCTCACCGTGTCTCTCTCACCGTGTCTCTCTCACCCCCGTGTCTCTCTCACCGCGTCTCTCTCACCGCGTCTCTCTCATCGTGTCTCGCCCCCCTCCATTTCTCACCGTGTCTCTCTCACCGCGTCTCTCTCACCGTGTCTCTCTCACCGCGTCTCTCTCACCGCGTCTCTCTCACCGCGTCTCTCTCACCGCGTCTCTCTCACCGTGTCTCTCTCACCGCGTCTCTCTCTCCGTGTCTCTCTCACCGTGTCTCTCTCACCGCGTCTCTCTCATCGGTCTCTCTCACCGTGTCTCTCTCACCGCGTCTCTCTCTCCGTGTCTCTCTCACCGCGTCTCTCTCACCGCGTCTCTCATCGTGTCTCTCCCCCTCCATCCCTCACCGTGTCTCTCTCACCGTGTCTCTCTCACCGTGTCTCTCTCACCGTGTCTCTCTCACCGTGTCTCTCCCCCTCCATCTCTCACCATGTCTCTCTCACCGTGTCTCTCTCACCGTGTCTCTCTCACCGTGTCTCTCCCCCTCCATCTCTCACCATGTCTCTCTCACCGTGTCTCTCTCACCGTGTCTCTCTCACCGTGTCTCTCTCACCGCGTCTCTCTCACCGCGTCTCTCTCCCCGTGTCTCTCTCTCCCCGTGTCTCTCTATCACCGCGTCTCTCTCTCACCGTGTCTCTCTCACTGCGTCTCTCTCACCGCGTCTCTCTCACCGCGTCTCTCTCACCGTGTCTCTCTCACTGCGTCTCTCTCACCGCGTCTCTCTCACCGCGTCTCTCTCACCGCGTCTCTCTCATCGCGTCTCTCTCCCCGTGTCTCTCTCTCACCGCGTCTCTCTCACCGCGTCTCTCTCATCGTGTCTCTCCCCCTCCATCTCTCACCGTGTCTCTCTCACCGTGTCTCTCTCACCGTGTCTCTCTCACCGCGTCTCTCCCCCTCCATCTCTCACCATGTCTCTCTCACCGTGTCTCTCTCACCGTGTCTCTCTCACCGTGTCTCTCCCCCTCCATCTCTCACCATGTCTCTCTCACCGTGTCTCTCTCACCGTGTCTCTCTCACCGTGTCTCTCCCCCTCCATCTCTCACCATGTCTCTCTCACCGTGTCTCTCTCACCGTGTCTCTCTCACCGCGTCTCTCTCACCGCGTCTCTCTCCCCGTGTCTCTCTCTCCCCGTGTCTCTCTATCACCGCGTCTCTCTCTCACCGTGTCTCTCTCACTGCGTCTCTCTCACCGCGTCTCTCTCACCGCGTCTCTCTCACCGCGTCTCTCTTATCACCGCGTCTCTCTCTCACCGCGTCTCTCTCTCACCGCGTCTCTCTCACCGTGTCTCTCTCACAGCGTCTCTCTCACCGCGTCTCTCTCACCGCGTCTCTCTCACCGCGTCTCTCTCACCGCGTCTCTCTCACCGCGTCTCTCTCACCGCGTCTCTCTCACCGCGTCTCTCTCATCGCGTCTCTCTCCCCGCGTCTCTCTCATCGTGTCTCTCCCCCTCCATCTCTCACCGTGTCTCTCTCACCGTGTCTCTCTCACCGCGTCTCTCTCACCGCGTCTCTCTCACCATGTCTCTCTCACCGCGTCTCTCTCTCCCCGTGTCTCTCTCTCACCGCGTCTCTCTCTCACCGCGTCTCTCTCACCGTGTCTCTCTCACCCTGTCTCTCCCCCTCCATCACTCACCGTGTCTCTCTCACCGTGTCTCTCTCACCGTGTCTCTCCCCCTCCATCTCTCACCATGTCCCTCTCACCGTGTCTCTCTCACCGTGTCTCTCTCACCGCGTCTCTCTCTCACCGCGTCTCTCTCACCGCGTCTCTCTCACCGCGTCTCTCTCACCGCGTCTCTCTCACCGTGTCTCTCTCACCGTGTCTCTCTTATCACCGCGTCTCTCTCTCACCGCGTCTCTCTCTCACCGCGTCTCTCTCACCGTGTCTTTCTCACCGTGTCTCTCTCACCGCGTCTCTCTCACCGCGTCTCTCTCACCGTGTCTCTCTCACCGCGTCTCTCTCACCGTGTCTCTCTCACCGTGTCTCTCTCACCGCGTCTCTCTCACCGCGTCTCTCTCACCGTGTCTCTCTCACCGTGTCTCTCTCACCGTGTCTCTCTCACCGTGTCTCTCTTATCACCGCGTCTCTCTCTCACCGCGTCTCTCTCTCACCGCGTCTCTCTCACCGTGTCTCTCTCACCGTGTCTCTCTCACCGCGTCTCTCTCACCGCGTCTCTCTCACCATGTCTCTCTCTCACCGTGTCTCTCTCTCACCGCGTCTCTCTCACCGTGTCTCTCTCACCGCGTCTCTCTCACCATGTCTCTCTCTCACCGCGTCTCTCTCACCATGTCTCTCTCTCACCGCGTCTCTCTCTCACCGCGTCTCTCTCTATCACCGCGTCTCTATCACCGCGTCTCTCTCTCACCGCGTCTCTCTCTCACCGTGTCTCTCTCTCACCGCGTCTCTCTCTCACCGCGTCTCTCTCTCACCGTGCCTCCCTCTCTGTCTCCTCGTGCGCAGAACTTCTGCACGGCCAAGACGCTGTACATCTCCGACTCGGACAAGCGGAAGCACTTCATGCTGTCTGTCAAGATGTTCTACGGTAACGGCGATGAGATCGGCGTGTTCAGCAGCAAGCGGATCAAAGTCATCTCGAAGCCGTCCAAGAAGAAGCAGTCGCTCAAGAACGCCGACCGTGAGTGGCAGACACAGAGAGGGAGGGAGGGAGGTGGGGGGAGAGAGGGTGGTGGTGGTGGTGGTGGTGAGGAGAGAGAGAGAGAGAGACACGGGGAGAGAGAGACACGGGGAGAGAGACGCGGGGAGAGAGAGACGGTGAGAGAGAGACGGTGAGAGAGACCGGGAGAGAGAGACGGTGAGAGAGATGGGGAGAGAGAGATACGGAGAGAGAGAGACATGGGGAGAGAGAGACGGGGAGAGAGAGACATGGGGAGAGAGAGACGGGGAGAGAGAGACACGGGGAGAGAGAGACGGTGAGAGAGAGACGGTGAGAGAGACCGGGAGAGAGAGACGGTGAGAGAGATGGGGAGAGAGAGATACGGAGAGAGAGAGACATGGGGAGAGAGAGACGGGGAGAGAGAGACATGGGGAGAGAGAGACGGGGAGAGAGAGACACGGGGAGAGAGAGAGACACGGGGAGAGAGACACGGGGAGAGAGACACGGGGAGAGAGAGACACGGGGAGAGAGAGACACGGGGAGAGAGAGACACGGGGAGAGAGAGACGGGGAGAGAGAGAGACATGGGGAGAGAGAGACGGGGAGAGATAGACACGGGGAGAGAGAGACACGGGGAGAGAGACGCGGTGAGAGAGACACGGGGAGAGAGAGACACGGGGAGAGAGAGACGGGGAGAGAGAGACAGGGAGAGAGAGACATGGGGAGAGAGAGACAGGGAGAGAGAGACACGGGGAGAGAGAGACACGGGGAGAGAGAGACACGGGGAGAGAGAGAGACACGGGGAGAGAGAGACACGGGGAGAGAGAGACGGGGAGAGAGACCGGGAGAGAGACACGGGGAGAGAGAGACGGTGAGAGAGAGACACGGGGAGAGAGAGATATAGGGAGATAGAGACGGGGAGAGAGAGACATGGGGAGAGAGAGACGGTGAGAGAGAGACACGGGGAGAGAGAGACGGGGAGAGAGACCGGGAGAGAGACACGGGGAGAGAGAGACACGGGTAGAGAGAGACGCGGTGAGAGAGAGACACGGGGAGAGAGAGACACGGGGAGAGAGAGACGGGGAGAGAGAGACAGGGAGAGAGATACACGGGGAGAGAGAGACACGGGGAGAGAGAGACACGGGGAGAGAAAGACACGGGGAGAGAGAGACACGGGGAGAGAGAGAGACGGGGAGAGAGAGAGACACGGGGAGAGAGAGAGACACGGGGAGAGAGAGAGACACGGGGAGAGAGAGAGACACGGGGAGAGAGACGCGGTGAGAGAGACACGGTGAGAGAGACACGGGGAGAGGGGGACACGGGGAGAGAGAGACACGGAGAGAGAGAGACGGGGAGAGAGAGAGACGGGGAGAGAGAGAGACGGGGAGAGAGAGACACGGGGAGAGAGACACGGGGAGAGAGACACGGGGAGAGAGAGAGACTTGGGGAGAGAGAGACAAGGGGAGAGAGAGACAGGGAGAGAGAGACACGGGGAGAGAGAGACACGGGGAGAGAGAGACACGGGGAGAGAGACATGGGGAGAGAGAGACACGGAGAGAGACAGACAGCGGGGAGAGAGACACGGGGAGAGAGAGACACGGGGAGAGAGAGACACAGGGAGAGAGAGACACGGGGAGAGAGAGACACGGGGAGAGAGAGACATGGGGAGAGAGAGGGAGAAAGACATGGGGAGAGAGACATGGGGAGAGAGAGACAGGGAGAGAGAGACATGTGGAGAGAGAGACATGTGGAGAGAGTGACATGGGGAGAGAGAGACATGTGGAGAGAGAGGAGACACGGGGAGGGAGAGACACGGGGAAGGAACGAGAGACACAGGGCGCAAAGGAGAGAGGGGAGAGACACGGTGTGAGAGAGGGAGACACGGGGTGAGAGAGAGAGAGACACGGGGTGAGAGAGAGAGAGACACGGGGTGAGAGAGAGAGAGAGAGACACGGGGTGAGAGAGAGAGAGAGACACGGGGTGAGAGAGAGAGAGACACGGGGTGAGAGAGAGAGAGAGACACGGGGTGAGAGAGAGACACAGGGAGAGAGAGAGAGAGAGAGGGTGAGTGAGTGAATTAGTGTGTGAGTTGATGTGTGGGTGTGTGAGTTGGTGGGTGAGTGTGTGAGTGAGTGAGTCGGTGGGTGTTTGATGGGTAACTTAGTAGGTGAGTGGGTGTGTGTGTGAGGGTGAGTGGGTGGGTAGGTGAGTGAGTGAGTGAGTGCCTAAGTGGGTGAGTAAGTAAGTTGGTGGGTGGGTGGATGAATGTGAGAGAGAGCGAGTGAGTAGCAGTTCGTGTGCGACACTATGAACCCGGTAAACCCGGGTTCGATTCCCGCCCACGGCCAAAACCACCGGTGACGATTATCCGAACCGGTCCTGGGCCTCCCCTAGGTCGACTGGGCCTCAAATGAGTACCTGGTGCGGTGTGTAAACATCGCCACCGGGGAGACAAAGGCGGGGCCGGGCCCTCGTGTGCCGTGCCGACCTTGATAGGAGGTCCTGGCTTTCATCACTTGCCCCAACAGACCGTTAAGGGGTATACGGGGGATCTTTGTCTTTGTATTTACACGTTCGTGTGTGCGTGTCCGTGTGTGCGTGTCCGTGTGTATCCGTGTGTGCTGTGTGTATTTACAATTGTGAATGTGCGTAGTGCGTAGTGTGTGTGTGTGTAAGTGTCTGTGTGTGTGTGTGTGTACCTACGTGCTTTGTGTGTCAGTGGGGTTGGCGCAGTACGGGGGCACAGGTGGGTGCATCCGCACGGTCATCGCAGTCAGTCAAACCCATGTCACCTGTTACTTCTACCCCATGAGGCTCCTGCACCTAGCCTGGCACAGTAGGGGTACAGCTGGTGGTGCATCGGCTCAGTCATCTCAGTCAGACGACCCGTGGCACCTGCTGGGTCTGCCCCCGTGACCTCCTGCCGGCGGGCGTTCGACGCTTCACGTGGTGGCCTCAACGTGCACCTAGCCTGGCACAAGCGTCGTGGCGACGTCACCACCAATTAGTGGCGAATGGCGGTTGTTGTTGTTGTTGTACGTGTGTGTGTCGATGCGTGTGTTATTTACACGTGTGTGTATTTACACGTGTGTGTGTGTGTACGTGCGTGTGTATTTACGCGTGTACGTGTGTGTACGTGCGTGTGTATTTACACGTGCGTGTACGTGTGTGTGTACGTGTGTGTGTGTCAGTGCATGTGTATTTACACGTGCGTGTATGTGTGTGTACGCGTGTTTATGCGTGTGTACGTGTGTCAGTGCGTGTGTATTTACACGTGTGTGTGTACGTGTGTGTGTCAGTGTGTGTGTCAGTGCGTGTGTATTTACACGTGTGTGTGTACGTGTGTGTGTCAGTGCGTGTGTATTTACACGTACGTGTGTGTGTGTGTACGTGTGTGGCAGTGCGTGTGTATTTACACGTGCGTGTGTGTACGTGGGGAGTGGTAGTGCAGTGGTTAGCGCGCTGCGCTATGAATCTGGCGACCCGGGTTCGATTCCCGCTCACGGCCAACACCAGTGACGATTATCTGAACCGGTCCCGGGCCTCCCCTAGGTCGACTCAGCCTCAAATGAGTACCTGGTGCGGTGTGTAAACATTGCCACTAGGGAGACAAAGGCGGTCGGGCGTGGTGCTGGCCACCCACCCCCTCGTGTACCGTTCCGGCCTTCATAGGTGCTCGCTAACAGCACTTGCCCCTACAGTCTGTTAAGGCTATACGGGGGAGCTTTATCTTTTATTTACACGTACGTGTGTGTGTGTACGTGTGTGTGTCAGTGCGTGTGTATTTACGCGTGTACGTGTGTGTACGTGCGTGTGTATTTACACGTGCGTGTGTGTGTGTATACGTGTGTGTGTCAGTGCGTGTGTACGTGTGTGTGTCAGTGCGTGTGTATTTACACGTACGTGTGTGTACGCGTGTGTACGCGTGTGTGCCAGTGCGTGTGTATTTACACGTGCGTGTGTACGTGTGTGTGTCAGTGCGTGTGTATTTACACGTACGTGTGTGTGTGTCAGTGCGTGTGTATTTACACGTACGTGTGTGTGTGTACGTGTGTGTCAGTGCGTGTGTATTTACACGTGCGTGTGTGTGTGTACGTGTGTGTGTCAGTGCGTGTGTATTTACACGTGTGTGTGTGTCAGTGCGTGTGTATTTACACGTGTGTGTGTGTGTGTACGTGCATGTGTCAGTGCGTGTGTATTTACACGTGTGTGTACGTGTGTTTGTGTACGTGTGTATTTACACGTGTGTGTGTACGTGTGTGTGTACGTGTGTGTATTTACACGTGTGTGTGTGTACGTGTGTACGTGTGTATTTACACGTGTGTGTGTGTACGTGTGTATTTACACGTGTGTGTGTACGTGTGTGTACGTGTGTATTTACACGTGTGTGTGTACGTGTGTGTGTGTATACGTGTGTGTATTTACACGTGTGTGTATTTACACGTGTGTGTGTACGTATGTATTTACACGTGTGTGTGTACGTGTGTACGTGTGTATTTACACGTGTGTGTCAGTGCGTGTGTATTTACACGTGTGTGTGTACGTGTGTACGTGTGTATTTACACGTGTGTGTGTGTACGTGTGTACGTGTGTATTTACACGTGTGTGTGTACGTGTGTGTGTACGTGTGTGTATTTACACGTGTGTGTGTGTACGTGTGTACGTGTGTATTTACACGTGTGTGTGTGTACGTGTGTATTTACACGTGTGTGTGTACGTGTGTGTACGTGTGTATTTACACGTGTGTGTGTACGTGTGTGTGTGTATATGTATATGAAATGAGTACCTGGTGCGGTGTCTAAACATTGCCACTAGGGAGACAAAGGCGGTCGGGCGTGGTGCTGGCCACCCACCCCCTCGTGTACCGTTCCGGCCTTCATAGGTGCTCGCTAACAGCACTTGCCCCTACAGTCTGTTAAGGCTATATGGGGGATCTTTGTCTTTGTCTTTGTATATGTGTGTGTATTTACACGTGTGTGTGTGTACGTGTGTACGTGTGTATTTACACGTGTGTGTGTACGTGCGTGTGTTCTGTGTTTTCTATCACGGTGGCTGAGGACAGGCCCAAAGACCCCAAACGCCAAGAGGCCAGCAACAGACAGCACCATTGAAGGTGTAATAGTTTGACAGCTGTGAACGCACGCCTTGAATTGAGCCTCGGGTTACTGTGATGAGAGACCCTTGGGGAGGTGGAGGGATGATGGGTGGTGGTGAGTTGGTGAGTGGTTGAGTCAGCGGGTGAGTGGACAGGTTAGTGGGTGGGTGAGCGAGCGAGTGGGTGGCTGGGTTATTGATTGGGTGGGTGAGTGAGTGGGTGAGTGATTGGGTGGGTGGATAAGTGACCGGGTAAGTGAGAGAATGGGTGGGTGAGTGTGTGAGTAGGTGAGTGAGTGGATGAGTGGGCAGGTGGGTGGTTGAGTAGTTGGTTGGGTGGGTTAGTGATTTGGTGGGTGATTGAGTGAGCAGGTGAGCGGGTGGGTGAGAGTGGGTGGGTGGGTTAGTGAATGTGTGGATGATTGGGTGGGTGAGTAAGTGGTTGGGTGGTTGAGTGTGGGTGAGTGATTGGATGGGCAGGTGAGCGAGTGGTTGGGTGGGTGGGTGAGTGAGCTGGGTGAGTGGTTGTGTGGGTGAGTGAGGGAGTGGTTGTGTGGGTGAGTGAGTGGTTGTATGGGTGAGTGGATGGGCGGGTGAGTGAGTGAGTGTGTGAGTGAGTGGGTGAGTGAGTGAGTGTGTGGGTTAGTGGGTGGGTGAGCGGGTGAGTGGTTAAGTGAGTGAGTCGTTAAGTGAGTGGGAGAGTGGGTGAGTGTGCGGGTGGGTGAGTGGGTGGGTGAGTGAGTAAGTGAGTGTGTGGGTGAGTGAGTGAGTGTGTGGGTGAGTGACAGCGGTGGAGGGCTACAGGGGAGGGATGGGAAGGAGTGGAAGGGTGAGGGGAGAGGAAGGGGAATGGGCGATGGTGAAGAGGTGAGGATTTCACAGAGAAATCGAGGGAGGTTATGGATGAAGACTGCTCAATGTCCTGGGACAGTAATGAGTCTATGGGTAGCAGTGTTGAGTCTATGGGTAGCAGTGTTGAGTCTATGGGTAGCAGTGTTGAGTCTATGGGTAGCAGTGTTGAGTCTATGGGTAGCAGTGTTGAGTCTATGGGTAGCAGTGTTGAGTCTATGGGTAGCAGTGTTGAGTCTATGGGTAGCAGTGTTGAGTCTATGGGTAGCAGTGTTGAGTCTATGGGTAGCAGTGTTGAGTCTATGGGTAGCAGTGTTGAGTCTATGGGTAGCAGTGTTGAGTCTATGGGTAGCAGTGTTGAGTCTATGGGTAGCAGTGTTGAGTCTATGGGTAGCAGTGTTGAGTCTATGGGTAGCAGTGTTGAGTCTATGGGTAGCAGTGTTGAGTCTATGGGTAGCAGTGTTGAGTCTATGGGTAGCAGTGTTGAGTCTATGGGCAGTGTTGAGTCTATGGGTAACAGTGTTGAGTCTATGGGTAGCAGTGTTGAGTCTATGGGTAGCAGTGTTGAGTCTATGGGTAGCAGTGTTGAGTCTATGGGTAGCAGTGTTGAGTCTATGGGTAGCAGTGTTGAGTCTATGGGTAGCAGTGTTGAGTCTATGGGTAGCAGTGTTGAGTCTATGGGTAGCAGTGTTGAGTCTATGGGTAGCAGTGTTGAGTCTATGGGTAGCAGTGTTGAGTCTATGGGTAGCAGTGTTGAGTCTATGGGTAGCAGTGTTGAGTCTATGGGTAGCAGTGTTGAGTCTATGGGCAGTGTTGAGCCTTTGGGTAGCAGTGTTGAGTCTATGGGTAGCAGTGTTGAGTCTATGGGTAGCAGTGTTGAGTCTATGGGTAGCAGTGTTGAGTCTATGGGTAGCAGTGTTGAGTCTATGGGTAGCAGTGTTGAGTCTATGGGTAGCAGTGTTGAGTCTATGGGTAGCAGTGTTGAGTCTAGGGGTAACAGTGTTGAGTCTATGGGTAGCAGTGTTGAGTCTATGGGTGGCAGTGTTGAGTCTATGGGCAGTGTTGAGTCTTTGGGTAGCAGTGTTGAGTCTATGGGTAGCAGTGTTGAGTCTATGGGCAGTGTTGAGTCTATGGGTAGCAGTGTTTAGTCTATGGGTAGCAGTGTTGAGTCTATGGGTAGCAGTGTTGAGTCTATGGGTAGCAGTGTTGAGTCTATGGGTAGTGTTGGGTCTATGGTGCAGTGTTGAGTCTATGGGTAGCAGTGTTGAGTCTGTGGTGCAGTGTTGAGTCTATGGGTAGTGTTGAGTCTATGGGCAGTGTTGAGTCTATGGGCAGTGTTGAGTCTATGGTGCAGTGTTGAGTCTATAGGTAGTGTTGAGTCTATGGGTAGTGTTGAGTCTATGGGCATTGTTGAGTCTATGGGTAGCAGTGTTGAGTCTGTGGTGCAGTGTTGAGTCTATGGTGCAGTGTTGAGTCTATGGTGCAGTGTTGACTCTATGGGTAGCAGTGTTGAGTCTATGGGTAGCAGTGTTGAGTCTATGGGTAGCAGTGTTGAGTCTATGGGTAGGAGTGTTGAGTCTATGGGTAGCAGTGTTGAGTCTATGGTGCAGTGTTGAGTCTATGGTGCAGTGTTGAGTCTATGGGCAGTGTTGAGTCTATGGTGCAGTGTTGAGTCTATGGTGCAGTGTTGAGTCTATGGTGCAGTGTTGAGTCTATGGTGCAGTGTTGAGTCCATGGTGTAGCAGTGTTGAGTCTATGGTGCAGTGTTGAGTCTGTGGGTAGCAGTGTTGAGTCTATGGTGCAGTGTTGAGTCTATGGGCAGTGTTGAGTCTATGGTGCAGTGTTGTGTCTATGGTGCAGTGTTGAGTCTATGGGCAGTGTTGAGTCTATGGGCAGTGTTGAGTCTGTGGGTAGCAGTGTTGAGTCTATGGTGCAGTGTTGAGTCTATGGGCAGTGTTGAGTCTATGGTGCAGTGTTGTGTCTATGGTGCAGTGTTGAGTCTATGGTGCAGTGTTGAGTCTATGGTGCAGTGTTGAGTCTATGGTGCAGTGTTGAGTCTATGGGCAGTGTTGAGTCTATGGGCAGTGTTGAGTCTGTGGGTAGCAGTGGCTCCGTGTCTCTGTGTGTGTGTCTCTCCGTGTGTCTCTCCGTGTGTCTCCGTGTGTCTCTCGGTGTGTCTCTCCGTGTGTCTCCCCGTGTGTCTCCCCGCGGTGTCTCTGCGTGTGCAGTGTGCCTAGCGTCGTGTCTCTCCGTGTGTCTCCCCGCGGTGTCTCTGCGTGTGCAGTGTGCATAGCGTCGTGTCTCTGTGTGTGTCTCTCCGTGTGTCTCTCCGTGTGTCTCCCCGCGGTGTCTCTGCGTGTGCAGTGTGCCTAGCGTCGTGTCTCCCTGTGTGTCTCCCCGCGGTGTCTCTGCGTGTGCAGTGTGCCTAGCGTCGTGTCTCCCCGTGTGTGTCTCTCCCCGCGGTGTCTCTGCGTGTGCAGTGTGCATAGCGTCGTGTCTCTGTGTTTCTCTCCGTGTGTCTCTTCGTGTGTGTCTCCCCGTGTGTCTCCCCGCGGTGTCTCTGCATGTGCAGTGTGCCTAGCGTCGCGTCTCCCCCCTTGTGTGTGCGTGTCTCTCACCCCGCGGTGTCTGCGTGTGCCTAGCGTCGCGTCTCCCCCCTTGTGTGTGCGTGTCTCTCACCCCGCGGTGTCTCTGCGTGTGCAGTGTGCCTAGCGTCGTGTCTACGTGTGTGTCTCCCCGTGTGTCTCCCCGTGTGTGCGTCTCTCACCCCGCGGTGTCTCTGCGTGTGCAGTGTGCCTAGTGTCGCGTCTCCCCCCTTGTGTGTGTGCGTGTCTCTCACCCCGCGGTGTCTCTGCGTGTGCAGTGTGCATAGCGTCGCGTCTCCCCCCTTGTGTGTGTGCGTGTCTCTCACCCCGCGGTGTCTCTGCGTGTGCAGTGTGCCTAGCGTCGCGTCTCCCCCCTTGTGTGTGCGTGTCTCTCACCCCGCGGTGTCTCTGCGTGTGCAGTGTGCCTAGCGTCGCGTCTCCCCCCTTGTGTGTGTGCGCGTCTCTCACCCCGCGGTGTCTCTGCGTGTGCAGTGTGCCTAGCGTCGTGTCTATGTGTGTGTCTCCCCGTGTGTCTCCCCGTGTGTGCGTCTCTCACCCCGCGGTGTCTCTGCGTGTGCAGTGTGCCTAGCGTCGTGTCTCTGTGTGTGTCTCTCCGTGTGTGTCTCTCCGTGTCTCTCCGTGTGTCTCCCCGCGGTGTCTCTGCGTGTGCAGTGTGCATAGCGTCGCGTCTCCCCCCTTGTGTGTGCGCGTGTCTCTCACCCCGCGGTGTCTCTGCGTGTGCAGTGTGCATAGCGTCGCGTCTCCCCCCTTGTGTGTGTGCGTGTCTCTCACCCCGCGGTGTCTCTGCGTGTGCAGTGTGCCTAGCGTCGCGTCCTCCCCCCTTGTGTGTGCGCGTGTCTCTCACCCCGCGGTGTCTCTGCGTGTGCAGTGTGCCTAGCGTCGCGTCCTCCCCCCTTGTGTGTGTGCGTGTCTCTCACCCCGCGGTGTCTCTGCGTGTGCAGTGTGCATAGCGTCGTGTCTCCCCGTGTGTGCGTCTCTCACCCCGCGGTGTCTCTGCGTGTGCAGTGTGCATAGCGTCATGTCTATGTGTGTGTCTCCCCCCTTGTGTGTGCGTGTCTCTCACCCCGCGGTGTCTCTGCGTGTGCAGTGTGCCTAGCGTCGCGTCCTCCCCCCTTGTGTGTGTGCGTGTCTCTCACCCCGCGGTGTCTCTGCGTGTGCAGTGTGCATAGCGTCATGTCTACGTGTGTGTCTCTCCGTGTGTGTCTCTCCGTGTCTCTCCGTGTCTCTCCCCGCGGTGTCTCTGCGTGTGCAGTGTGCCTAGCGTCGCGTCCTCCCCCCTTGTGTGTGTGCGTGTCTCTCACCCCGCGGTGTCTCTGCGTGTGCAGTGTGCATAGCGTCGGGCACCAAGGTGGCGCTGTTCAACCGTCTGCGTTCGCAGACAGTGAGCACGCGCTACCTTCACGTCGAGGGTGGAAACTTCCATGCCAGCTCCCAACAATGGGGGGCGTTCTACATCCACCTGTGTAAGTGGGGGGGGTGGGTGGGTTGGTGGGTGGGTTGGTGGGTGGGTTGGTGGGGAGGAGGAGGAAGGTGGGGAGGGGAAGGGCAACAGAGGTCAATCGACCTCGGTTCTGTGGCCACCACCGCCACCACCACCACTGTTTCCAGCTCGCTTGCGTTTTATCCGCCCGGCGCTCGGCTCGTTGTTGTGAGCGTCGCTCCTCCGCCCTATGTTGTTGTTGTCGTTGTCGTTGCTGGAGGGTCGACTGCCTCCAGCTGCCCGAGTAGCCTCAAGGTGCACCTAGCCTGGCACTGCCCCCAGTAGCTTCAAGGTGCACCTAGCCTGGCACTGCCCAGTAGCAGCAGCAGCAGTAGCAGCAGCGTCCTTCACGAGCCTCCTCCACGGAGGCCGATCTTGGCACCGCTTGTAGCGCTCATCGGCAAGTCCACTCAGCTCCACGTCCTCCTGTGCCACGTCACTCCGTCTCTTCTCTAGCCCGTGTCACTCGCTCACTCACTCACCCACCCAACCACCCACTCACCCACTCACCCACCCACCCACTCATCCACTCACTCACCCACTCACTCAACCACTCACCCACTCACTCACTCACCCACCCATTCACCCACCCACTCACTCACCCATCAGCTCCGTCTCTACTCCAGCCCGTGTCACTCGCTCACTTACCTACTCACTCACTCACCCACTTACTCACCCATACACTCACCCACTTACCCACTCACCCACTCTCCTACCCACTTACTCACCCACATACTCATACACTCACCCACTCACTGACCCACTCACTCACCCACCCACCCACTCACCCTCCTACTCACCCACTCACCCACTTACTCACCCATACACTCACCCACTTACCCACTCACCCACTCTCCTACCCACTTACTCACCCACATACTCATACACTCACCCACTCACTCACCCACTCACTCACCCACCCACCCACTCACCCTCCTACTCACCCACTCACTCACACACTCACTCACCCATACACTCATCCACTCACTCACCCACTTATCTACACACCCATACACTCACCCACTCATTCACCCACCCACTCACCCACTCACTCACTCACCCACTCACTTGCCCACTCACCCATCTCTCATGTACCACACAGTGCTGGCCTTTGTAGGCGCTGCTACTGCTGCTACGAGCAACACTTGCCCCTTCAGCCTGCTAGAGGCTACACGGGGGACCTTTGTCTGTGTCTACCTTCATAGACACTGCTGCTGCTACTCGCTACTAACACCACTTGCCCCTACAGCCTGCTAGAGGCTACACGGGGGACCTTTGTCTGTGTCTACCTTCATAGGCGCTGCTGCTGCTACTCGCTACTAACACCACTTGCCCCTACAGCCTGCTAGAGGCTACACGGGGGACCTTTGTCTGTGTCTACCTTCATAGGCGCTGCTGCTGCTACTCGCTACTAACAGCACTTGCCCCTACAGCCTGCTAGAGGCTACACGGAGGACCTTTGTCTGTGTCTACCTTCATAGACGCTGCTGCTGCTACTCGCTACTACCAACAGCACTTGCCCCTACAGCGCTGTTAGAGGCTACACGGGGGACCTTTGTCTGTGTCTACCTTCATAGGCGCTGCTGTTGCTACTCGCTACTAACAGCACTTGCCCCTACAGCCTGCTAGAGGCTACACGGGGGACCTTTGTCTGTGTCTACCTTCATAGGCACTGCTGCTGCTACTCGCTACTACCAACAGCACTTGCCCCTACAGCCTGCTAGAGGCTACACGGGGGACCTTTGTCTGTGTCTACCTTCATAGGCACTGCTGCTGCTACTCGCTACTACCAACAGCACTTGCCCCTACAGCCTGCTAGAGGCTACACGGGGGACCTTTGTCTGTGTCTACCTTCATAGGCGCTGCTGCTGCTACTCGCTACTAACAGCACTTGCCCCTACAGCCTGCTAGAGGCTACACGGAGGACCTTTGTGTCTACCTTCATAGACGCTGCTGCTGCTACTCGCTACTACCAACAGCACTTGCCCCTACAGCGCTGTTAGAGGCTACACGGGGGACCTTTGTCTGCGTCTACCTTCATAGACGCTGCTGCTGCTGCTACTCGCTACTACCAGCAGCACTTGCCCCTACAGCGCTGTTAGAGGCTACACGGGGGACCTTTGTCTGTGTCTACCTTCATAGGCGCTGCTGTTGCTACTCGCTACTAACAGCACTTGCCCCTACAGCCTGCTAGAGGCTACACGGGGGACCTTTGTCTGCGTCTACCTTCATAGGCGCTGCTGCTGCTGCTACTCGCTACTACCAGCAGCACTTGCCCCTACAGCGCTGTTAGAGGCTACACGGGGGACCTTTGTCTGTGTCTACCTTCATAGACGCTGCTGTTGCTACTCGCTACTAACAGCACTTGCCCCTACAGCCTGCTAGAGGCTACACGGGGGACCTTTGTCTGCGTCTACCTTCATAGACGCTGCTGCTGCTACTCGCTACTACCAACAGCACTTGCCCCTACAGCCTGCTAGAGGCTACACGGGGGACCTTTGTCTGTGGCTACCTTCATAGACACTGCTGCTGCTACTCGCTACTACCAACAGCACTTGCTCCTACAGCCTGCTAGAGGCTACACGGGGGACCTTTGTCTGCGTCTACCTTCATAGGCACTGCTGCTGCTGCTACTCGCTACTACCAGCAGCACTTGCCCCTACAGCGCTGTTAGAGGCTACACGGGGGACCTTTGTCTGTGTTTCGTCCGTGGTGCAGTGGACGACGAAGAGTCGGAGGGTGAGGAGTTCACGGTGCGTGACGGATACATCCACTACGGGCAGACGGTGAAGCTGGTCTGCTCAGTGACGGGCATGGCGTTACCTCGCCTGGTACACACACACTCACACACGTGCACACACAGTCACACACGTACACACACTCACACGTGCACACACAGTCACACACGTACACACACTCACACACGTGCACACACAGTCACACACACACACACACACGTACACACACACTCACACACGTGCACACACAGTCACACACACAGTCACACACGTACACACACTCGCACACAGTCACACACACTCGCACACAGTCACACACACTCGCACACAGTCACACACACTCACACACGTACACACACAGTCACACACACACAGTCACACACGTGCACACACAGTCACACACACTCACACGTACACACACTCACACACGTACACACACAGTCACACACACACACACAGTCACACACGTACACACACGTACACACACTCACACACGTACACACACTCACACACGTACACACGTGCACACACAGTCACACACACACTCACACACACACTCACACACGTGCACACACAGTCACACACACACACACGTACACACACTCACACACGTACACACTCACACAGTCACACACGTACACACACTCACACACGTACACACGTACACACTCACACACTCACACACGTGCACACACAGTCACACACACAGTCACACACGTACACACACTCGCACACAGTCACACACACTCGCACACAGTCACACACACTCACACACGTACACACACAGTCACACACACACAGTCACACACGTGCACACACAGTCACACACACTCACACGTACACACACTCACACACGTACACACACAGTCACACACACACACACAGTCACACACGTACACACACAGTCACACACAGTCACACACGTACACACACAGTCACACACACTCACACACGTACACACACAGTCACACACACAGTCACACACGTACACACACTCGCACACAGTCACACACAGTCACACACGTACACACGTACACACACTCACACACTCACACGTACACACACTCACACTCACACGTACACACACTCACACACTCACACGTACACACACACACTCACACACAGTCACACACACTCACAGACACACCTACACACACACACTCACACACAGTCACACACACGTACACACACTCACACACTCACACGCTCACACGTACACACACTCACACACTCACACACACTCACACACTCACACACTTACACTTACACTCACACGTACAACAACAACAACCACAACCGCCATTCGCCACTAAGTGGCAGTGACATCACCACGACGCTTGTGCCAGGCCATGTGCACCTTGAGGCCACGTGAAGTGTCGAACGCCCGCTGGCAGGAGGTCACGGGGCAGACCCAGGTGCCACGGGTCGACTGACTGAGATGACTGGCTGATGCACCACCTGTGCCCCCTACTGTGCCAACCTGCTGTGCTTTAGCCACCCGGCGCTCCGCTTGTTGTGAGCATCGCTCCTCCGCCCTCCGTTGTTGGATGGCGACTGCCTCCAACTGCCCAGTAGCGTCCTTCACGAGCCTCCTCCACAGAGGCCGATCTTGACACCGCTGGTACCGGTCATCGGCAAGTCCACTCAGCTCCACGTCCTCCCGTACCACGTCACTCCGTTTCTTCTCTAGCCCGTGCCGCGCCCGTTTAGCCCCCTCCATCCGGCCGAACAAAAGCTTTTTCGGCATGCGCTGGCTGGGCATGCGGGCTACATGGTCCAGCCAATGCAGCCTTGTCTGCCGGAGGAGCTCACCGATGGGACCTTGCCCAGATCTTTCAAGGATTTGTGAGCTCCTCACACAATCCAGCGTGGTTAAACCCAGGATGGATCGTAGGCAGGCCAGCCTAAATGTTTTTAACCGGCGAAGATGTTCCATTAGGGGGGTCCACGTTTCGGCACAACAACCCCCTACCTCCTCGCGGTACCGGACGGGAAACTCTGTCGTGGACAGTGCTGTGGGGGGAGGGCCAATTCCGATTGGCCTCTCCTCTCATGGCGTCTGTGACCACCACAGTGGCTAAACGGGGGCTCTGGACGGGTGCGAGGGGCTGGTAACCCCTCCACCTTCAACATTTTTACCACGAAACCACGAATACAAATGTACCAGTCACACACACTCACAGACACACAGACAGACACACCTACACACACACTCACACGTACACACACACACGTACACACACAGACACACAGACAGACACATCTACACACACACACGTACACACACTCACACACAGTCACACACGCTCACAGACAGACACACCTACACACACTCACACGTACACACACACACTCACACGTACACACACTCACAGACACACAGACACACACCTACACACTCACACATACTCACACACAGTCACACACACTCACAGACACACAGACAGACACACCTACACACACACACACAAAGATAAAGATCCCCCATGTAACCTTAACAGACTGTTGTGGCAAGTGCTGTTAGCGAGCAGCACCTGTGATGGCCGCCGCTGTGGTACACGAGGGGGGTGGGTGGTCAGCACCACGCCCGGCCGCCTTTGTCTCCCCGGTGGCGATGTTTACACACCGCACCAGGTACTCATTTGTGGTTGAGTCTACCTAGGGGAGGCCCAGGACTGGTTCAGATAATCGTCACCGGCGTTGGCCGTGAGCGGGAATCGAACCCAGGTCGCCGGGTTTGGAGCGCGGCGTAGCGCTAACCACTACACCCACCGCTCCCCATCCATGTGTCTCCCCCTGTGTGTGTGTGTGTCCGTGTGTGTCCGTGTGTGTCCGCGTGTGTGTGTGTGTGTGTCCGTGTGTGTGTGTGTCCGCGTGTGTGTGTGTGTGTCCGCGTGTGTGTGTGCCCGTGTGTGTCCCCGCGTGTGTGTAACCCCGCGTGTGTGTGTCCCCGCGTGTGTGTGTGTGTCTGTGTGTGTCCACGTGTGTGTGTTCCCATGTGTGTGTGTGTCCCCGTGTGTGTGTGTCTGTGTGTGTCCACGTGTGTGTGTTCCCATGTGTGTGTGTGTCCGCGTGTGTGTGTGTCCCCGCGTGTGTGTAACCCCGTGTGTGTGTGTGTGTGTCTGTGTGTGTCCACGTGTGTGTGTAACCCTGTGTGTGTGTCCCCGCGCGTGTGTGTGTCTGTGTGTGTTCCCACGTGTGTGTGTCCCCATGTGTGTGTGTCCACGTGTCCCGGACAGATAATCCGAAAGGTGGACAAGCAGACAGCGCTGTTGGATGCGGATGACCCGGTGTCCCAGCTGCACAAGTGTGCCTTTTACCTGAAGGACACGGAGCGCATGTACCTGTGTCTCTCTCAGGAGCGCATCATCCAGTTCCAGGTGAGTACACACACACACATTGATGCACACAGACACACACAACAACAACAACAACCATCATTCGCCACTAAGTGGCGGTGACGTCACCACGACGCTTGTGCCAGGCTATGTGCACCTTGAGGCCACGTGAAGTGTCGAACGCCCGCCGGCAGGAAGTCACGGGGCAGACCCAGCAGGTGCCACGGGTCGACTGACTGAGATGACTGGCTGATGCACCACCTGTGCCCCCTACTGTGCCAACCCGCTGTGCCTTAGCCACCCGGCGCTCCGCTCGTTGTTGTGAGCGTCGTTCCTCCGCCCTCCGTTGTTGTTGGAGGGCGACTGCCTCCACCTGCCCAGTAGCAGCGTCCTTCACGAGCCTCCTCCACAGAGGCCGATCTTGACACCGCTGGTACCAGTCATCGGCAAGTCCGCTCAGCTCCACGTCCTCCTGTACCACATCACTCCATCTCTTCTCTAGCCCATGCCGTGCCCGTTTAGCCCCCTCTATCCGGCCGAACAAAAGCTGTTTGGGCATGCGGTGATTGGGCATGCGGGCTACATGGCCCAGCCAATGCAGCCTTGCCCGCCGGAAGAGCTCACCAATGGACTTTGTCCAGATCTTTCGAGGATTTGTGAGCTCCTCACACAATCCAGCCCGGTTAAACCCAGGATTGATCGTAGGCAGGCCAGCTTAAATGTTTCTAACCGGCGAAGATGTTCCAATCGGGGGTCTACGTTTCCCAAGCATAGAGAAGGGAGGGAATGACCGTGGCCGAGAAGACCTGAAGCTTAGTGCGGAGCGACAGACCAGGTAGCTTCCACACAGCGTTACGCAACCGATGAAAAGATAATGCCGCTCGACTGATTCCGAGTGAGACCTCTGCTGTTAAACCTGTTATGACACACACACAAACACACACACAGAGAGACACACAGATACACACACACAGACACACACACAGACACACACACACAGACACACACACACACAGACACATACACACAGACACACAGACACAAAGGTAACAAAGACAAAGATCCCCCAAATAGCCTTAACAGACTGTAGGGGCAAGTGCTGTTAGCGAGCACCTATGAAGGCCGGAACGGTACACGAGGGGGTGGGTGGCCAGCACCACGCCCGACCGCCTTTGTCTCCCTAGTGGCAATGTTTTTATCCACCGCACCAGGTACTCATTTGAGGCTGAGTCGACCTAGGGGAGGCCCGGGACCGGTTCAGATAATCGTCACTGGTGTTGGCCGTGAGCAGGAATCGAACCCGGGTTGCCAGGTTCATAGCGCAGCGCGCTAACTGCTACACTACCGCTCCCCACACAGACACACACAGACACACAGACAACAACAACAACAACAACCGCCATTCGCCACTAAGTGGCGGTGACGTCACCACGACGCTTGTGCCAGGCTATGTGCACCCTGAGGCCACGTGAAGTGTCGAACGCCCGCTGGCAGGAGGTCACGGGGCAGACCCAGGTGCCACGGGTCGACTGACTGAGATGACTGGCTGATGCACCACCTGTGCCCCCTACTGTGCCAACCTGCTGTGCTTTAGCCACCCGGCGCTCCGCTCGCTGTTGTGAGCGTCGCTCCTCCGCCCTCCGTTGTTGTTGGAGGGCGACTGCCTCCAACTGCCCAGTAGCATCCTTCACGAGCCTCCTCCACAGAGGCCGATCTTGACACCGCTGGTACCAGTCATCGGCAAGTCCACTCAGCTCCACGTCCTCCTGTACCACATCACTCCATCTCTTCTCTAGCCCGTGCCGCGCCCGCTTAGCCCCCTCAATCCGGCCAAACAAAAGCTGTTTCGGCATGCGGTGGCTGGGCATGCGGGCTACATGACCCAGCCATCGCAGCCTTGCCTGCCGGAGGAGCTCACCGATGGGACCCTGCCCAGATCTTTCAAGGATTTGTGAGCTCCTCACACAATCCAGTCTGGTTAAACCCAGGATGGATCGTAGGCAGGCCAGCCTAAATGTTTCTAACCGGCGAAGATGTTCCATTAGGGGGGTCCACGTTTCGCAAGCGTAGAGAAGGGAGGGAATGACCGTGGCCGAGAAGACCTGAAGTTTAGTGCGGAGCGACAGACCAGGTAGCTTCCACACAGCGTTACGCAACCGATGAAAAGATATTGCCGCTCGACTGATTCGGAGTGAGACCTCTGCTGTTAAACTGGAGCCAGTCATAAGCACACTGCCCAGGTATGGGAAACTCTCCACTCTCTCCACAACTGCCCCATCACCGATTGGGAGTTGTGGTGGTGGAGTGTCCGATGGTACAAAATACCCAGGCAGGTGCTTAGTTTTGGTGGGGCTGATGGTAAGGCCCCACCTCTTAGTGGCACGCTCCAGTCTCAGCAGCAGCGTCTCCAACTCCTCCTCTGACTGAGCAGCTATTACCAAGTCATCAGCATACATAACGTGGTTGAGCAATAGGGAGCCATCCCTTGACCGCACCCGGGCATCGATTAGCCTCCCATTATATCTGTACCATATGGAGATTCCCCCGGTACAGCTATTGAAGGCTTCACGAACTACGTGGTCAAAATAGATGTTAAATAATGTGGGAGCCAGAGGACATCCCTGTCGCACCCCAAGGTGTACAGGGAATGGCTCTGACTCCCGGCCACGTAGTTTTACCCGGGCCCGCTCACCATCATGAAGGTCCTTAATGATCGTGAGCAGAGGGTCAGGTACTCCAAAAGCACGAAGAACGACCCAGAGCCCAGGCCTACTGATGGTATCATAGGCCTTGACCAGGTCAATAAAGCAGAGATGTAGGTCTTGTTGGAATTCCCTACACCTCTGCTGTAGCAGACGGACAGAAAATATGGCATCTGTGCAGGACCGCCCTTTCCTGAAACCACATTGGGGCTCCGCAAGCCTCTCCTCAGCGTGCCTGGCAAGGCGATGCTGAATAATCCTTGCCAGGACCTTTCCCGGCACACTGAGGAGTGAGATGCCCCTGTAGTTGTTACAGTCTGTGCGGTCCCCCTTCTTAAAAAGGGGGACCACCAGGGCATCCTTCCAATCCTGCGGAACCCGTCCAGTGGTCCAGACTGTTGTTATGATGTCATATAGGGCAGTCTGTGCACAAACGCCACCCTCCCTCAGCATTTCGCTTGGGAGATCATCTCTGCCCGCTGCCTTTCCTGGTCTCAGACTCCGTATCGCCTTCAATACTTCCTCAGCAGATGGCACCTCAGCCAGCCACTCACAGGGGGTGACTTCATCCAATATTTGAGGCACCGCAGCCTCAGCAGGGTCATCCTCACTTTGTGCCACGATGTTTTCCTGGCTGAGGGATTTTCCCTCCCCCAGGACCTCACAGAAATGCTCAGCAAATCTGCGAACCTGTTCCTGGGGGTCGGAAATTGGATCACCGTTTTTTCCCCTAATGATGGTAATAGGTGTGGCGCTGCAGGTTACTTTTTTGATGGAGTTAAATAGAGATTTGTGATCACGGGCCACTGAGGCAGACTCCATCTCCTCAGCAACCCGCGACCACCACCCATCCTTGCAGCGCCTCACGGCTCTCCGAACCTCCGAGCGAAGGCTGCGGTAAGCCTCCTCATTCTCTGACGTGGGATTCTGTAGCCGATGACAGTGGGCCTGTCGCTTTTTCTCAACCATCGTGAACAACTCCTCTGTCATCCAGGGTGTCTGGGGAGGTCTGGACCGCGTACCCAAAGCAGCCATTGCAGCTGCATGAGTCACAGTCCTAAACCTCGCCCATTTACCCTCGACATCAGGAGGAGTCGGGGACGATACCAATCCCAGCCGCAAGCGATGATGAAATTCTCGCTTGCAACTTTCATCAGATAACTGAGACCAGGCCACTTTAGGTTGGAATGGTGTCCTGGGTGTACACCCACCACCGGAGTGGAAGAATGGCCGGCGCATCTTACAGATGACTAGTCGATGGTCAGAGGGCAGATCAGCTCCACGGTAGGTCCTGGTGTCAAGGACATGGGCTCGCATTCGCTGGTCCGTCACTATGTAGTCCAGCAGATGTTCTTGCTTGGACCCGGCATGCATCCATGATGTTGTGTGGATGCGCCGATGCCGGAACAGCGTGTTGGTAATTACAAGCCCATGGGCTGCACAAAAATCTAGCAGCCTCCTACCGTTGTTATTGAGCTGATCTGGCCCATGCCCTCCAATCACTCCAGACCAGGTGCCAGTATCATGACCAACTCGGGCATTGAAGTCACCCAACATGATGACTCTATCCCGAGGGGCCACTTTAGCCAGCACCTGTGACAGGAGGTCATAGAAGGCATCTGACTCATCGGCTTTGCCTGCATCCCTCCACGGATGTTCATCTTCGGTGGGGGCATAAGTAACCACGACCACCATTCCTCGCCTCCGGTTGATGGGAAGGCGAGCCCAAAGTAGCCTGGGGCTTACAGCTTCCCACACCTCACCGCCACGCTCCCACGCCCCCTTCATTCTTTTGTTCAAAAGAAGACCCACACCCTGTTGTTTGGCGGTCTGCTGCCCCGAGTAGAGGACTGTCCACCCCTCATGGTGGCAGGAGCCAGAGCCGGTCCACCGGACCTCCTGAATGCCGCATAGATCCAGGCGGTACCGGTCCAGCTCCCGACAGAGGAGTGGCAGCCTCTCCTCTGCAGTGAGCGTTCGAACATTCCACGTGGCCAACCGTAGTGACTTTTCGTTGTTTCTGGAGTAGCCCCGAGGGTAGGTATTCAATCTCCTGGCTCCGCCAATTGGGGTTTGGCCAGGAGACGTCATAGACGCCTGGCCCCCCGGGGCCTCCGGCACAAGCTTAGTTGTTACATATTTCAGTTTAATTCGTAGTTTCGTGGTAATTAATTGAAGGTGGAGGGGTTACCAGCCCCTCGCACCCGTCCAGAGCCCCCGTTTAGCCCCTGTGGTGGACACATATGCCATGAGGGGAGGAGCCAATCAAAATTGGATCTCCCCCCACAGCGCTGTCCACGACAGAGTTGCCCGTCCGGCACCGCGAGGAGGTAGGGGGTTGTTTTGCCGGACACACAGACACACACACAGACACACACACAGACACAGACACACACAGACACACACACACAGATACACACACACAGACACACACACACAGATACACACACAGATACACACACACAGATACACACACACAGATACACACACACAGGTACACACACACAGATACACACACAGATACACACACAGATACACACACACAGATACACACACACAGATACACACACAGATACACACACAGATACACAGGTACACACACACAGACACACACACAGATACACACACAGATACACACACACAGACAGACACACAGATACACACACACACACAGACACACACACAGACACACACACAGACACACACAGATACACACACAGATACACACACACAGACACACAGACAGACACATACACAGACAAACACACAGACACACACACAGACACACACACAGACACACACACAGACACAGACACACACAGACACAGACACGCACACAGATACAGATACATACACACAGACACACACACAGATACACACACAGATACACAGGTACACACACACACACAGATACACACACAGATACACACAGATACACACACACAGATACACACAGATGCACAGGTACACACACACACACACAGACACACACACAGACACACACACAGATACACACACAGATACACACAGATACACAGGTACACACAGACACACACACAGACACACACAGACGCACAGATACACAGACACACACAGACAAACACACAGATACACAGGTACACACACACACAGACACACACACAGACACACACAGACACACACACAGATACACACACAGGTACACAAACAGACACACACACAGACACACAGACACACAGACACACACAGATACACACACAGACACATACAGACACACACACAGACACATACAGACACACACACAGATACACACAGATACACAGGTACACACACACGCAGACACACACACAGACACACACAGACACACAGACACACACGCAGATACACACACAGACCCACACAGACAAACACACAGACACACACACAGACGCACACAGACACACACAGACACACAGACACACACACAGATACACACACAGACACACACAGACAAACACACAGACACACACACAGATACACACACACACAGATACACAGGTACACACACACGGAGCGCATGTACCTCTGTCTCAGGAGTGCATCATCCAGTTCCAGGTGAGGATACACACACACACAGACACACACAGACACACACACATACACACACAGACACACACAGATACACACAGACACGCACAAATACACATTGATACACACAGACACGCACATACACACACAGACACACACAGATACGCACAGACACACACAGACACACACAGATACACATTGATACACACATATACACATTGATACACACAGATACACATTGATACACACAGATACACACAGACACGCACATACACACACAGACACACACAGATACACATTGATACACATTGATACACACAGATACGCACAGACACACACAGATACACACAGATACACATTGATACACACAGATACACACAGACACGCACATACACACACAGATACACACAGACACGCACATACATACAGACACACACAGATACACACAGATACACACAGATACACATTGATACACACAGATACACACAGACACGCACAGATACACACAGACACACATTGATACACACAGACACACACAGATACACACAGATACACATTGATACACACAGACACGCACATACACACACAGACACACACAGATACACACACACAGATACACACACATACACACACAGACACACACAGATACATACACACACAGACACACACAGATACACACACATACACACACAGATACACACATACACACACAGATACACACAGATACACACAGACACACACAGATACACATTGATACACACAGACACACACAGATACACACAGATACACACAGACACACATTGATACACACAGACATGCACATACACACACAGACACACACAGATACACACAGATACACATTGATACACACAGACACACACAGATACACATTGATACACACAGACACACACACAGATACACACAGACACACACAGATACACATTGATACACACAGATACACACAGATACACATTGATACACACAGACACGCACAGATACACACAGACACACACAGATACACATTGATACACACAGACACGCACATACACACACAGACACACACAGATACACACAGATACACACAGACACAAGCATAGACACGCACAGATACACACAGATACACACAGATACACACAGATACACACAGATACACAGAGACACACACAGATACACACACAGATACACACACAGACACACACAGATACACACAGATACACAGAGGCACACACAGATACACACAGACACACACACAGATACACACAGACACACACAGATACACACAGATACACACAGATACACACAGGCACACACAGATACACACAGATACACACACAGATACACACACAGATACACACACATAGATACACACACACAGATACACACAAACAGATACAAACAGATACACACACACAGATACACACACAGATACACACACACAGATACACACACAGATACACACAGATACAAACACAGATACACACACACAGATACACACACACACATACATACACACAGACACACACAGACACACACACAGATACACACAGATACACAGAGGCACACACAGATACACACAGACACACACACAGACACACAGATACACACAGATACACACACAGACACACACAGACACACACAGACACACACAGACACACACACAGATACACACAGACACACACAGACACACACACAGACACACAGACACATACACAGACACACACACAGACACACACACAGACACACACACAGACACACAGATACACACACACAGATACACACAGACACACACACACAGACACACACAGACACACACACAGATACACACACAGATACACACACAGACACACACACAGATACACACACATACACACACAGATACACACAGATACACATTGATACACACAGACACACACACACAGACACACACAGATACACACACAGATACACACACAGGTACACACACAGACACACACACAGACACACACACACACAGACACACACACAGACACACACACAGACACACACACAGACACACACACAGACACACACACAGACACACACAGACACACACACAGACACACACACAGGTACACAAGTACATAGATACAGAGAGAGACGCACACAGACAGTGACCATCCATCACGTCTCCGTGTCTCACCCCCACCCCCACCCGTGTCTCACCCCCACCCCCCCCCGCCATGTCCACCACCACCACCGCCACCCCCGCCGTGTCCCCCAGGCGACGCCGTGCCCCAAGGAGCTGAACAAGGAGATGATCAACGACGGTGCCTCGTGGACCATCATCAGCACGGACAAGGCGGAGTACACCTTCTACGAGGGCATGGGGCCCGTCAGCGCGCCCGTCACACCCGTGCCCGTCGTCGAGAGCCTGCAGGTGCTCACGGGGGTCACCGGGGGTCACCGGAGGGTCACCGGGGGTCACCGGGGGTCACCGGGGCGATGGGGGTCACCGGGGCGACGGGGGTTGCTAGGACAGTCACGTAGGTAAAGTCACCCTACCTGACTTTCACCCAACGTGACTTTACCGAATAGAACAAAAGAGTATGGATCCTTGCAGTCACGAAAGCTTCACATCTAGAGTTGCTAGGACAGGTTACCAGCCGGGTGTCTCCGTGTCTCCTCGTGTCTCCGTGTCTCCCCGTGTCTCCCCGTGACCGTGTCTCCCCGTGTCTCCCCGTGACCGTGTCTCCCCGTGTCTCCCCGTGTCTCCCCGTGTCTCCCCGTGACCGTGTCTCCCCGTGACCGTGTCCCCGTGTCTCCCCGTGTCTCCCTGTGATCATGCCCCCGTGACCGTGTCTCCCCGTGACCGTGTCTCCCCGTGACCGTGTCTCCCCGTGACCGTGTCTCCCCGAGATCATGTCCCTGTGTCCCCGTGTCTCCCCGTGTCTCCCCGTGTCCCCGTGTCTCTCCGTGACCGTGTCTCCGTGTCTCTCCGTGACCGTGTCTCTGTGTCCCCGTTTCCCCGTGTATCTCCGTGACTGTGTCTCTGTGTCCCCGTGTACCCGTGTCTCCCGTGTCCCCGTGTCTCCCCGTGGCCGTGTCCCCGTGTCTCCCCGTGTCTCCCCGTGACCGTGTCCCCGTGTCTCCCCGTGACTGTGTCCCCGTGTCTCCCCGTGTCTCCCCGTGACCGTGTCCTCCCGTGTCTCCCCGTGTCTCTCCGTGACCGTGTCTCCGTGTCTCCCCGTGACCGTGTCTCCCCGTGATCATGTCCTCGTGTCTCCCCGTGTCTCCCCGTGACCATGTCCCCGTGTCTCCCCGTGTTTCCCCGTGTCTCCCCGTGACTGGGTCCCCGTGTCCCCCCGTGTCTCCAGCTGAATGGAGGCGGTGACGTGGCGATGCTGGAACTTACCGGACAGAATTTCACGCCCAACCTCAGGGTCTGGTTTGGAGATGTGGAGGCCGAGACCATGTACCGGTAATCTCGCGCACACACGCACACATGCAGACGCACAGACACGCACGGACACGCACAGACACGCACATGCAGACGCACAGACACGCACGAACACATGCAGACGCACAGACACGCACGCACGCACACACACGCACGGACACGCACACATGCAGACACACGGACACGCACGGATACATGCAGATGCACAGACACGCACTCACGGACACGCACACATACACGGACACGCACGCACACATGCAGACGCACAGACACGCACTCACGCACGGACACGCACACGCGGACATGCAGACACACGCACGCACGCACGCACACGCACGCCCACAAAGTTGGTGCGAATAATCGCACCAACTGTTGTCACCTTCTCACCAAGCTGCTTGGCAATGGTCTTGTAGCCCATTCCAGCCTTGTGTAGGTCTACAATCTTGTCCCTGACATCCTTGGAGAGCTCTTTGGTCTTGGCCATGGTGGAGAGTTTGGAATCTGATTGATTGATTGCTTCTGTGGACAGGTGTCTTTTATACAGGTAACAAGCTGAGATTAGGAGCACTCCCTTTAAGAGTGTGCTCCTAATCTCAGCTCGTTACCTGTATAAAAGACACCTGGGAGCCAGAAATCTTTCTGATTGAGAGGGGGTCAAATACTTATTTCCCTCTTTAAAATGCAAATCAATTTATAACATTTTTGACATGCGTTTTTCTGTATTTTGTTGTTGTTATTCTGTCTCTCACTGTTCAAATAAACCTACCATTAAAATTATAGACTGATCATTTCTTTGTCAGTGGGCAAACGTACAAAATCAGCAGGGGATCAAATACTTTTTTTCCCTCACTGTATATACACTCACCAGATACACAAAGACCCCCCCGTGTAGCCTTAACAGACTGTCGGGGCAAGTGCTGTTAGCGAGCAGCAGCTACAAAACCCAGAACGGTACACGAGGGGGTGGGTGGCCAGCACCACGCCCGGCCGCCTTTGTCTCCCCAGTGGCGATGTTTACTACACACCGCACCAGGTACCTTATTGAGGCTGAGTCGACCTAGGGGAGGCCCAGGGACCGGTTCAGATAATCGTCACTGACGGTGTTGGCCGTGAGCCGGAATGGAACTCGGTTCGCTGGGTTCGTAGCGCAGCGTAGTGCTAACCACTACACCCACCGCTCCCCACACACACAGATACACACACAGACAAACATACAATCACACAGATGCACACTCACACATACAACAACAACAACAACAACCGTCATTCGCCACTAAGTGGCGGTGACGTCACCACGACGCTTGTGCCAGGCCATGTGCACGTTGAGGCCACGTGAAGTGTCGAACGCCCGCTGGCAGGAGGTCACTGGGCAGACCCAGCAGGTGCCACGGGTCGACTGACTGAGATGATTGAGATGACTGGCTTGATGCACCACCTGTGCCCCCTACTGTGCCAACTTGCTGTGCTTTAGCCACCCGGCGCTCCGCTCGTTGTTGTGAGCGTCGCTGTGCTGACAGCATGCTGTGTCTGTGTCTCTCTCTCTCACCAGCTGTGCTGACAGCATGCTGTGTCTGTGTCTCTCTCTCCACCAGCTGTGCTGACAGCATGCTGTGTCTGTGTCTCTCTCTCACCACCAGCTGTGCTGACAGCATGCTGTGTCTGTGTGTCTCTCTCTCTCACCACCAGCTGTGCTGACAGCATGCTGTGTCTGTGTCTCTCTCTCACCACCAGCTGTGCTGACAGCATACTGTGTGTGTGCGTGTCTCTCTCTCTCTCACTACCAGCTGTGCTGAGGGCATGCTGTTTGTGTCTCTCTCTCTCACCACCAGCTGTGCTGACAGCATGCTGTGTCTGTGTCTCTCTCTCCCCACCAGCTGTGCTGACAGCATGCTGTGTCTGTGTCTCTCTCCCCACCAGCTGTGCTGAGAGCATGCTGTGTCTGTCTCTCACCACCAGCTGTGCTGACAGCATGCTGTGTCTGTGTCTCTCTCTCCCCACCAGCTGTGCTGACAGCATGCTGTGTCTCTCTCTCACCACCAGCTGTGCTGACAGCATGCTGTGTCTGTGTCTCTCTCTCATCACCAGCTGTGCTGACAGCATGCTGTGTCTGTCTCTCTCTCTCCCCACCAGCTGTGCTGACAGCATGCTGTGTCTGTCTTTCTCTCACCACCAGCTGTGCTGACAGCATGCTGTGTCTGTCTCTCTCTCTCCCCACCAGCTGTGCTGACAGCATGCTGTGTCTGTGTCTCTCTCTCCCCACCAGCTGTGCTGACAGCATGCTGTGTCTGTCTCACTGTCACCACCAGCTGTGCTGAGGGCATGCTGTGTCTGTCTCTCTCTCTCCCCACCAGCTGTGCTGACAGCATGCTGTGTCTGTCTCTCTCTCCCCACCAGCTGTGCTGACAGCATGCTGTGTCTGTGTCTCTCTCTCTCCCCACCAGCTGTGCTGACAGCATGCTGTGTCTCTCTCTCACCACCAGCTGTGCTGACAGCATGCTGTGTCTGTGTGTGTGTCTCTCTCTCTCCCCACCAGCTGTGCTGACAGCATGCTGTGTCTGTGTCTCTCTCACCAGCTGTGCTGACAGCATGCTGTGTCTGTGTCTCTCTCTCTCTCACCAGCTGTGCTGACAGCATGCTGTGTCTCTCTCCCCACCAGCTGTGCTGACAGCATGCTGTGTCTTTGTCTCTCTGTCCACCAGCTGTGCTGACAGCATGCTGTGTCTCTCTCTCTCTCCCCACCAACTGTGCTGACAGCATGCTGTGTCTGTGTCTCTCTCCCCACCAGCTGTGCTGACAGCATGCTGTGTCTGTCTCTCACCAGCTGTGCTGACAGCATGCTGTGTCTCTCTCTCTCTCTCTCACCAGCTGTGCTGACAGCATGCTGTGTCTCTCTCTCCCCACCAGCTGTGCTGAGAGTCTCTCTCTCTCTCCCCACCAGCTGTGCTGACAGCATGCTGTGTCTCTCTCTCCCCACCAGCTGTGCTGACAGCATGCTGTGTCTCTCTCTCTCTCCCCACCAGCTGTGCTGAGAGCATGCTGTGTCTGTGTCTCTCTCACCACCAGCTGTGCTGACAGCATGCTGTGTCTGTGTCTCTCTCTCTCTCACCAGCTGTGCTGACAGCATGCTGTGTCTCTCTCTCTCTCTCCCCACCAGCTGTGCTGAGAGCATGCTGTGTCTGTGTCTCTCTCACCACCAGCTGTGCTGACAGCATGCTGTGTCTGTGTCTCTCTCTCACCACCAGCTGTGCTGACAGCATGCTGTGTCTGTGTCTCTCTCTCTCTCACCAGCTGTGCTGACAGCATGCTGTGTCTGTGTCTCTCTCTCCCCACCAGCTGTGCTGAGAGCATGCTGTGTCTGTCTCTCCCTCTCACCACCAGCTGTGCTGAGGGCATGCTGTGTCTGTGTCTCTCTCTCACCACCAGCTGTGCTGACAGCATGCTGTGTCTGTCTCTCCCTCTCACCACCAGCTGTGCTGAGGGCATGCTGTGTCTGCGTCTCTCTCTCACCACCAGCTGTGCTGACAGCATGCTGTGTCTGTCTCTCCCTCTCACCACCAGCTGTGCTGAGGGCATGCTGTGTCTGTGTCTCTCTCTCACCACCAGCTGTGCTGACAGCATGCTGTGTCTGTCTCTCCCTCTCACCACCAGCTGTGCTGAGGGCATGCTGTGTCTGCGTCTCTCTCTCACCACCAGCTGTGCTGACAGCATGCTGTGTCTGTCTCTCCCTCTCACCACCAGCTGTGCTGAGGGCATGCTGTGTCTGTGTCTCTCTCTCCCCACCAGCTGTGCTGACAGCATGCTGTGTCTCTCTCTCACCAGCTGTGCTGACAGCATGCTGTGTCTGTCTCTCCCCACCAGCTGTGCTGACAGCATGCTGTGTCTCTCTCTCTCTCTCCCCACCAGCTGTGCTGACAGCATGCTGTGTCTGTGTCTGTCTCTCTCACCACCAGCTGTGCTGACAGCATGCTGTGTCTCTCTCTCTCTCACCACCAGCTGTGTTGATAGCATGCTGTGTCTCTCTCTCTCTCTCCACCAGCTGTGCTGACAGCATGCTGTGTCTGTGTCTCTCTCTCTCACCAGCTGTGTCTGTGTCTGTGTCTCTCTCTCTCACCACCAGCTGTGCTGAGAGCATGCTGTGTCTGTGTCTCTCTCTCTCCCCACCAGCTGTGCTGACAGCATGCTGTCTGTGTCTCTCTCCCCACCAGCTGTGCTGACAGCATGCTGTGTCTGTGTCTCTCCCTCTCCCCACCAGCTGTGCTGACAGCATGCTGTGTCTCTCTCTCTCCCCACCAGCTGTGCTGACAGCATGCTGTGTCTCTCTCTCACCACCAGCTGTGCTGACAGCATGCTGTGTCTCTCTCTCTCCCCACCAGCTGTGCTGACAGCATGCTGTGTCTGTGTCTCTCTCTCTCCCCACCAGCTGTGCTGAGGGCATGCTGTGTCTCTCTCTCTCCACCAGCTGTGCTGACAGCATGCTGTGTCTGTGTCTCTCTCTCACCAGCTGTGCTGACAGCATGCTGTGTCTCTCTCTCCCCACCAGCTGTGCTGACAGCATGCTGTGTCTGTCTGTCTCTCTCCACCAGCTGTGCTGACAGCATGCTGTGTCTCTCTCTCCCCACCAGCTGTGCTGACAGCATGCTGTGTCTGTCTCACTCTCACCACCAGCTGTGCTGAGGGCATGCTGTGTCTGTGTCTCTCTCTCCCCACCAGCTGTGCTGACAGCATGCTGTGTCTGTGTCTCTCTCACCACCAGCTGTGCTGACAGCATGCTGTGTCTGTCTCTCTCTCTCTCTCCACCAGCTGTGCTGACAGCATGCTGTTGGTGTGTGTCTCTCTCTCTCCACCAGCTGTGCTGACAGCATGCTGTCTCTGTGTCTCTCACCACCAGCTGTGCTGACAGCATGCTGTGTGTGTCTCTCTCTCTCTCACCACCAGCTGTGCTGACAGCATGCTGTGTCTGTGTCTCTCACCACCAGCTGTGCTGACAGCATGCTGTGTCTCTCTCTCTCTCCCCACCAGCTGTGCTGACAGCATGCTGTGTCTGTGTCTCTCTCCCCACCAGCTGTGCTGACAGCATGCTGTGTCTCCCTCTCTCCCCACCAGCTGTGCTGACAGCATGCTGTGTCTGTCTCACCACCAGCTGTGCTGACAGCATGCTGTGTCTGTGTCTCTCTCACCAGCTGTGCTGAGAGCATGCTGTGTCTCTCTCACCACCAGCTGTGCTGACAGCATGCTGTGTCTGTCTCTCTCTCCCCACCAGCTGTGCTGACAGCATGCTGTGTCTGTGTCTCTCTCCCCACCAGCTGTGCTGACAGCATGCTGTCTCTCTCTCTCCCCACCAGCTGTGCTGACAGCATGCTGTGTCTGTGTCTCTCTCACCAGCTGTGCTGAGAGCATGCTGTGTCTGTGTCTCCCTCTCTCTCACCAGCTGTGTCTGTGTGTGTGTCTCCCTCTCCCCACCAGCTGTGCTGAGAGCATGCTGTGTCTGTGTCTCTCTCTCTCACCAGCTGTGTCTGTGTCTGTGTGTGTGTCTCTCCCTCTCCCCACCAGCTGTGCTGAGAGCATGCTGTGTCTGTGTCTCCCTCTCTCTCACCAGCTGTGTCTGTGTGTGTGTCTCCCTCTCCCCACCAGCTGTGCTGACAGCATGCTGTGTCTGTGTCTCTCTCTCTCTCACCAGCTGTGCTGAGAGCATGCTGTGTCTCTCTCTCTCACCAGCTGTGTCTGTGTCTGTGTGTGTGTCTCTCCCTCTCCCCACCAGCTGTGCTGAGAGCATGCTGTGTCTGTGTCTCTCTCTCTCTCACCAGCTGTGTCTGTGTCTGTGTGTCTCTCTCTCTCTCACCAGCTGTGCTGAGAGCATGCTGTGTCTGTGTGTGTGTCTCTCTCTCTCTCACCAGCTGTGTCTGTGTGTGTGTCTCTCTCTCTCTCACCAGCTGTGTCTGTGTGTGTGTCTCTCCCTCTCCCCACCAGCTGTGCTGAGAGCATGCTGTGCGTGGTGCCCGACATCTCGGCCTTCCGCGAGGGCTGGCGCTGGGTGAGGCAGCCGGTTCAGGTCCCCGTGACGCTCGTGCGCAGTGACGGCGTCATCTATGCCACGAGCCTCACCTTCACCTACACGCCCGAGCCGGGCCCTCGTCCGCACTGCAGCGCCGCCGGTGCCATCCTACGAGGAGGCGGCGGTGGTGGTGGTGGTGCCGGTGCCGGCGCCGGCGCCGGTGGCGGCGCCAACGCCGGCGGAGGAGGAGGAGGGAGTGGTGGGACGACGGAGCAGCAGCAGCAGATGGCGGAGGCGGGGGGAGTCGAGGTGCTGTCGTTGGCACCTCCGCTACAGTAGTGGCGGTGGTGGCGGTGGTGGCGGTGGTGGCGGGAGCGGCATCGGTGTCACAAGGTTCGGGAGAAGCGTCCGGGGTAGCGTCAGGGGTTGTGTCAGGGGTAGCGTCAGGGGAGTAGTGTCAGGGGTAGTGTGAGGGGTAGCGTCAGGGGAGTAGTGTCAGGGGTAGTGTCAGGGGTAGCGTCAGGGGTAGTGTCGGGTAGTGTCGGGAGTAGTGTCGGGGGTTGTGTCAGGGGTAGTGTCAGGGGTTGTGTCAGGGGTAGCGTCAGGGGTAGCGTCAGGGGTAGTGTCAGGGGTAGTGTCAGGGGTAGCGTCAAGGGTAGTGTCAGGGGAGTAGTGTCAGGGGTAGTGTCAGGGGTAACGTCAGGGGTAGCGTCAGGGGTGGTGTCAGGGGTAGCGTCAGGGGTAGTGTCAGGGGTAGTGTCAGGGGTAGTGTCAGGGGTAGTGTCAGGGGTAGTGTCAGGGGTGGTGTCAGGGGTGGTGTCAGGGGTGGCGTCAGGGGTAGCGTCAGGGGTAGCGTCAGGGGTAGCGTCAGGGGTGGCGTCAGGGGTGGCTTCAGGGGTAGCGTCAGGGGTAGCGTCAGGGGAGTAGTGTCAGGGGTAGCGTCAGGGGTAGCGTCAGGGGTAGCGTCAGGAGTAGTGTCAGGGGTAGCGTCAGGGGTAGCGTCAGGGGTAGCGTCAGGGGTAGCGTCAGGGGTAGCGTCAGGGGTAGCGTCAGGAGTAGTGTCAGGGGTAGTGTCAGGGGTAGCGGTGGAAGTGTCAGGGGTAGTGTCAGGGGTAGTCTCAGGGGTAGTGTCAGGGGTGGCGTCAGGGGTAGTGTCAGGGGTAGCGGTGGTAGTGTCAGGGGTAGTGTCAGGGGTAGTGTCAGGGGTAGTGTCAGGAGAGTAGCGTCAGGGTTTGTGTCGGGGGTAGTGTCAGGGGTAGTCTCAGGGGTAGTCTCAGGGGTGGCGTCAGGGGTAGTGTCAGGGGTAGTGTCAGGGGTAGCGTCAAGGGTAGTCTCAGGAGTAGTGTCAGGAGTAGTGTCAGGGGTAGTCTCAGGGGTAGTGTCAGGGGTAGTGTCAGGGGTAGTGGTGGAAGTGTCAGGGGTAGTCTCAGGAGTAGTGTCAGGGGTAGTGTCAGGGGTAGTCTCAGGGGTAGTGTCAGGGGTAGTGTCAGGGGTAGTGTCAGGGGTAGTGGTGGAAGTGTCAGGGGTAGTGTCAGGGGTAGTGTCAGGGGTAGTGTCAGGGGTAGCGGTGGAAGTGTCAGGGGTAGTGTCAGGGGTAGCGTCAAGGGTAGTCTCAGGAGTAGTGTCAGGAGTAGTGTCAGGGGTAGTCTCAGGGCTAGTCTCAGGGGTAGTGTCAGGGGTAGTGTCAGGGGTAGCGGTGGAAGTGTCAGGGGTAGTGTCAGGGGTGGCGTCAGGGGTAGTGTCAGGGGTAGCGGTGGAAGTGTCAGGGGTAGTGTCAGGGGTTAGTGTCAGGGGTAGTGTCAGGGGTAGTGTCAGGGGTAGTGTCAGGGGTAGTGTCAGGGGTAGTGTCAGGGGTAGTGTCAGGGGAGTAGTGTCAGGGGTAGTGTCAGGGGTAGTGTCAGGGGTAGCGTCAGGGGTAGTGTCAGGGGTAGCGTCAGGGGTAGCGTCAGGGGTAGTGTCAGGGGTAGTCTCAGGAGTAGTGTCAGGGGTAGTGTCAGGGGTAGTGTCAGGGGTAGTCTCAGGAGTAGTGTCAGGGGTAGTGTCAGGGGTGGCGTCAGGGGTAGTGTCAGGGGTAGTGTCAGGGGTAGTGTCAGGGGTAGTCTCAGGGGTAGTCTCAGGGGTAGTGTCAGGGGTAGTGTCAGGGGTAGGGTCAGGGGTAGTCTCAGGGGTAGTGTCAGGGCTAGCGTCAGGGGTAGTGTCAGGGGTAGTGTCAGGGGTAGTGGTGGAAGTGTCAGGGGTAGTCTCAGGAGTAGTGTCAGGGGTAGTGGTGGAAGTGTCAGGGGTAGTGTCAGGGGTAGTGTCAGGGGTAGTGTCAGGGCTAGCGTCAGGGCTAGCGTCAGGGGTAGTGTCAGGGGTGGCGTCAGGGGTAGTGGTGTAAGCGTCACTTGAAGTATGAGAAGCAGCAGCAGCAGCAGCTTCTTCATCATGAGCAGCATCAGCAGAAGCGGCAGCAGCATCGGAATCATGTTCAGCGGCATCAGCGGAAGCATCGGAATCATGAGTGGCATCAGTGGCATCAGCAGAATCATGAGCGGCATCAGTGGCATCAGCAGAATCATGAGCGGCATCAAGCGGCATCAGCAGAAGCTTCGGATTCATGTTCAGCGGCATCAGCGGAAGCTTCTGAATCATGAGCAGCGGCATCAGCGGAAGCTTCGGAATCATGAGCAGCGGTATCAGCGGAAGCTTCGGAATCATGATCAGCGGAAGCTTCGGAATCATGATCAGCGGAAGCTTCGGAATCATGATCAGCGGAAGCTTCGGAATCATGATCAGCGGAAGCTTCGGATTCATGTTCAGCGGCATCAGCGGAAGCTTCTGAATCATGAGCAGCGGTATCAGCGGAAGCTTCGGATTCATGTTCAGCGGCATCAGCGGAAGCTTCTGAATCATGAGCAGCGGTATCAGCGGAAGCTTCTGAATCATGAGCAGCGGTATCAGCGGAAGCTTCGGAATCATGATCAGCGGAAGCTTCGGAATCATGATCAGCGGAAGCTTCGGAATCATGATCAGCGGAAGCTTCGGATTCATGTTCAGCGGCATCAGCGGAAGCTTCGGAATCATGAGCAGCGGCATCAGCGGAAGCTTCGGAATCATGATCAGCGGAAGCTTCGGATTCATGTTCAGCGGCATCAGCGGAAGCTTCGGATTCATGTTCAGCGGCATCAGCGGAAGCTTCGGAATCATGATCAGCGGAAGCTTCGGAATCATGATCAGCGGAAGCTTCGGAATCATGATCAGCAAGCATCATCATCATCATCATCGGGCTGTGTCAGCGTGCGCGATGGCCGAGCGCACAGGCAATCAACGCGGACGCCTATAAAAAGGGGGCGGGGCAGGATGTGGAAGGGGAGGGGCCTCCCCTTCCCAAGGACCCCCCCCCATCCACTTCTCTGCAGCGGAAGGACCCCAACCTAGGGGCGTCCGCCGTGACTATATTAGCGTCCACCGGGTGCCTGTCAAAAAAAAATACAAACAAACACAAAAAAATTTATATATATATTTTTTAAATCGCTCGTCGTTATTTTGTTAATATTAATATTGTTAAAATGTTTGTTGCCGTCGTTGTTGTTTATACCGGTCTAGTTTAATGTTATTATTATTTTTTATCACGGTTATTTTTGCCCCTTATTTAATGTAATGGCAGACGGCGTCATTGGATGCGCTTTGTTACGTGTGTGTGTGTGTGTACACGCGTGTGTGTCTGTGTGCGTGTGTGTGCGCGTGTGTGTGTACAAGCGTGTGTGTGTGTGTGCGTGTGTGTCTGTGTGTGTGTGCGTGTGTGTGTGTGGGCGTGTGTATGTGTGTGCGTGTGTGTGTGTACACGTGTGTGTGGGTGTGTGTGTGTGTGCGCGTGTGTGTGCGTGTGTGTGTGTGCGTGTGTGTGTGCGTGTGTGTGCGTGTGTGTGTGTGTGTGCGCGTGTGTGCGTGTGTGTGTGCGTGTGTGTGTGTACGCGCGTGTGTGTGTGTGTGTGCGTGCATGTGTGTGCGTGTACACGCGTGTGTGCGTATGTGCGCGTGTGTGTGTGTGCGCGTGTGTGCGCGTGTGTGTGTGCGTGTGCGCGTGTGTGTGTGCGTGTGTGTGTGCGTGCCGAGCTAGATAGGAGCGGTGGCGCAGCGATTAGCGTCCGCGAACACGGCGCGAGTCTCCCGAGTTGGATTCCCGCTCACGGCCGCCGCCAACACAATGTCGAGTAGCTGACAACCCGGGCCCCCTGGACCTCCTCCCCCCTCCCTCACTCCCCACCTCCCTCACCCCTCCCTCTACCCCCTAGGCCCACTCAGCCTCGAATGAGTCCCCGTTGTAGCGGTGCGTGGTGAACGCGGGTGGGTGGTGGTGTTGTTGTTGTTGTTGTGGCGTACCCACAGTGCCGGTAGCCATCGCAGGAGGTGCTGCTGCTGCTGCTGCTAAGGTAGCACTTGCACCCTGTATTGAGGCTACGCGGGGTGGTGTGGGTGGGTGGTGTGGGTGGTGTGGGTGGTGTGGGTGGGGGTGGTGTGGGTGGTGTGGGTGGGTGGTGTAGGTGGTGGTGGGTGGTGGTGGGTGGTGGTGGGTGGGTGTGGGTGGGTGGTGTGGGTGGGTGGTGTGGGTGGGTGGGTGTGGGTGGGGTGGGTGTGGGTGGGGGTCTTTGCCTCGCGGCCGTGCCTGGCCGGAGGGCGGAGGCGCGACGCTGGCAACAACGGGCCGAGCGCCGGGCCGATAGAACGCGGCGAGTTGCCTCGCGGGGAATCCATCGCTCGTCTCGGTCGGTCGACCCGTGGGCACCTGCTGGGTCTGTCCCGAGACCTCCTGCACCTAGCCTGGCACAGTAGGGGGCGGTAGGCGGTAGGCGGTACAGCCGGCGGTGGTGCATCCGCACCGCACGTCTCGGAAGTCGACCCATGGCACCTGCTGGTGTCGGGGTGCCGTACTTGCGAACTGTTCGCCTCGCGAGCTTTTTTGAGACGCCAACTCGCCTGCTCTACCTGCACCGCCACCAAATCGCCCGCCCGTACATCCGGGTGTCTTCCGTTCTGAGCGGGAGGAGAGCGAGAGAGCGGGGAGGTTCAAGCGCTGGCGGTCGTTCCTGTGAACCCGTAACGTGATGAACGTCGAGATTTGTGAGGGGGGTGTAACGGGGGGTAGGGCACTGATCAGTGAACAGGGGTTGACAGGTGTGGAGAGTTTCTCTCTCGCTCTCACTCTCTATCGCTCTCTCCTCGTGTGTGTTTCTCTCTCGCTCTCTGTCTCTCTCCCTTGTCTCTCTCTCCCTGTGTCTCCATCTCTCTCCCTGTCTCTCTCTCCCTGTGTCTCCATCTCTCTCCCTGTCTCTCTCTCTCTCCCTGTCTCTCTCTCCCTGTGTCTCCATCTCTCTCCCTGTCTCTCTCTCTCCCTGTCTCTCTCTCCCTGTCTCTCTCTCTCTCCCTGTCTCTCTCTCCCTGTGTCTCCATCTCTCTCCCTGTCTCTCTCTCTCCCTGTCTCTCTCTCTCCCTGTGTCTCCATCTCTCTCCGTCTCTCTCTCTCCCTGTCTCTCTCTCCCTGTGTCTCCATCTCTCTCCCTGTCTCTCTCTCTCCCTGTCTCTCTCTCCCTGTGTCTCCATCTCTCTCCCTGTCTCTCTCTCTCTCCCTGTTTCTCTCTCCCTGTGTCTCCATCTCTCCCCCTGTCTGTCTCTCTCCCTGTCTCTCTCTCTCCCTGTCTCTCCCTGTGTCTCCATCTCTCTCCCTGTCTCTCTCTCTCCCTGTCTCTCCATCTCTCTCCCTGTGTCTCTGTCTCTCTCCCTGTCTCTCTCTCCCTGTGTCTCCATCTCTCTCCCTGTCTCTCCATCTCTCTCCCTGTGTCTCTGTCTCTCTCCCTGTCTCTCTCTCCCTGTCTCTATGTCTCTCTCCCTGCCTGTCTCTCTCACAGTCTCTCTCTATATCTGTGAACCCGTAACGGATGAACGTCGAGATTTGTGAGGGGGGTAACGGGGGTAGGGCACTGATCAGTGAACAGGGGTTGACAGGTGTGGAGAGTTTCTCTCTCTATCTCTCCTTCCCTGTGTGTCTCTCTCTCTCGCCCTGCCTCTCTCCCTGTCTCTCCCTGTCTCTCCATCTCTTTCCCTGTGTCTCTGTCTCTCTCCCTATCTCCCTGTCTCCATCTCTCTCCCTGTCTCTCTGTCTCTATCCCTGTGTCTCTATCTCTCTCCCTGTCTATCTCTCTCACCCTGTCTCTATCTCTCTGTCTTTCTCCCTGTGTGTGTGTCTTTCTCTCCCTGTCTCTCTCTCTCGCCCTGCCTCTCTCCCTGTCTCTCAGTCTCTCTCTCTCTCTATACCTGTGAGCCCGTAACGTGATGAACGTCGAGATTTGTAAGGGGTGTAACGGGGTGACCGTGAATTTGTCCGTAACGAGGGATCCGGCCGGTATGAGCGGTGGTTGTCCTTACTAAGTAAGCTTCCAAATCAAGGTTGGTGGGTGTCCTGTGCAGTGACCCCAGCGTTTCCGCCTCGCCCCTCTCTCTCGCCTGCCGCTAATGTTGTTGTTGTTGTTTAAGTGGCGCGCGCCATACGCAGCACGCTTGGGACGGGACGGGGAGTCGACGTTTAGGACTTGCGAACTCGGATCGGCCTTTCGGACAGACCCCCATCACCAGCACCATCACCATCACCAGCATCATCATCACCAGCACCATCATCACCAGCACCATCATCAGCATCATCACCAGCACCAGGATCAGCACCAGCATCATCAGCATCATCACCAGCACCAGCATCATCATCAGCATCACCAGCATCATCATGAGCATCACCAGCACCACCAGCACCATCTGCATCACCGGCACCATCATCATCATCCCCAATCATCATCACCAGCATCACCATCACCACCAGCACCAACAGCATCACCAGCACCACCATCATCACCAGCACCATCAGCATCATCATCACCATCATCACCATCAGCATCATCACCAGCATCATCACCACCATCAGCATCATCAGCATCAGCATCACCACCATCACTCTCTCACAACCTCCCACTCCTCTCTACCTGCCCACCCCCATCGCCTCCATCGCCTCCACCTCCAATGCGACCTTCGACGAAGCAGCAACCAAAAAAAAACTCCCTCCACTCCCTCCCTCCCCTCCCTCCCCTCCCCCGCCTCCACTCCCTCCCCTCCCCCGCCTCCACTCCACCCCCTCCCCTCCCTCCCCTCCCTCCCCTCCATCCACTCCCTCCCCTCCCTCCCCTCCCCTCCCTCCCTCCTCCTCCCTCCCCTCCCTCCTCCTCCCTCCCCTCCCTCCTCCTCCCTCCCCTCCCTCCACTCCCGTCCCCTTCCTCCCCTCCCGTCCCCTTCCTCCCCTCCTTCGCCTCCCTCGCCTCCCTCCTCCACCCTCTCCTCCCTCCACCCCTCCTCCACCCTCCCCTCCCTCCTCCCTCCACCTTTCCTCCCTCGACGCATCCTATCGAAGGGCTCTCTCGCGCGTGTGGCCTTAAATAGAAAACGGGGGGGGGGGGGTACCCTCGCACACACACACACGTACACACATGTACATGTGTTCACACACGTGTGTGTGTGCATTTGTTCACACACGTTCACACACATGCATGTGTTCACACACGTGTGTGTGCGTGTGTTCACACACATGTGTGTGCATGTGTTCACACACGTTCACACACGTGTGTGTGCGCGTGTGTGTACCTGGGGCATATGTCTATGGAACGTGATTTGAGGTACCCGAGTTTGTATATTTGGAGTTTGCGCGTCTCTCATCGTCGTCTCTGTCTCTCTCTGTGTCTCTCTCTGTCTCTCTCTCTGTCTCTCTCTCTGTCTCTCTGTGTCTCTTTGTCTCTGTCTCTCTCTCTGTGTCTCTATGTCTCTTTGTCTCTCTGTCTCTTTGTGTCTCTCTGTTTCTGTCTCTCTCTTTGTGTCTCTCTCTGTCTCTCTCTCTTTGTCTCTCTCTGTATCTCTGTCTCTCTGTGTCTCTCTGTCTCTCTCTGTCTCTGTCTCTCTGTGTCTCTTTGTCTCTGTCTCTCTGTCTCTCTCTCTCTCTGTGTCTCTCTGTCTCTCTGTGTCTCTTTGTCTCTGTCTCTCTCTGTCTCTCTCTCTGTGTCTCTATGTCTCTTTGTCTCTCTCTGTCTCTTTGTGTCTCTCTGTTTCTGTCTCTCTTTGTGTCTCTCTCTGTGTCTTTGTCTCTCACTTTGTGTCTCTCTCTGTCTCTCTCTTTGTCTCTCTCTGTATCTCTCTGTCTCTCTGTGTCTCTCTGTGTCTCTGTGTCTCTCTGTCTCTCTCTCTGTCTCT